>NC_139946.1:2817956-2852956 GCF_963454915.1 Gymnoscopelus microlampas
TGAAAACAAACACATTCACGCAGCTGTACTATACTACACCACTGCAATTTATAACAATACCATTAGTTACCAGGGTCCAGGGAACCCCCAAAAGGCCCTCAAAAAGGCTTTCAGTTAGTAATATTTTATTGCCGAGTACCAAAGCAGCATCAGCATTATTCAAATTCTACCCATTAAAATATTTTCTGTAAAAATCACACTAAATATAGGTTCTAGATCAGATTAGTTAAAGTAATGCAATGCAGCCCTACCCTAGCAGTATTGTGTTTGTAATCATACGTACCTGTTAAATAAGCCAGGAAATTGCCTATACAGGAAGAAAGAGTGAAACCATTAAATGTGTTATATTGCAAATTGATTACACGGTGGACTCAGAAACACTGCAAAGTGTATGGATGTCCCACCAACACTGCTGTCCTCGTATTGTTCTAAATCCGATGACTTCTTATATAAACCACTTTTTCCTGAAACTTCTTATTTGAAACATGGCCACAATGATCATAAACTGTAGTTTCCCCCAACATATCATATACTCAGTTGCCAGAAGTAATTTTAGTACACCCCCCCAAAAACATATGCATGTTTAACTACTTTAAACATGCCATCCCTATTTTGGGGATTTCATGTGACAATAGGGTTTTTAAGTGTTTAATGCTCCATGAGGACTCACCTGCGCATCTGTTCTTCCTCTCGAGTACCTTCCCTGCTTGCAGGACGTTGGTAGGGACCAGGGCTTGATCGAGCCCTTGTAGTGGTACTGGGTGACCCACTCCTGGGAACTTCTCTGATGATCATTTCTAGCAGGTTTCTTGCTGCGGCCTCCAGCTCTGGTCTGAAGACGTTCTGTTTTAATTGAGAAAAATATATCTAATGTTAGTTATGCTCACTTTTTATTTCCTGCTGATTGTGATACAAATAACATGTATACACATTATACATACACACATATATATATACACCCACACACACACACGTGCTGTTGGGTGGGTGTTGGGTCACTCCAAAACCATTCCCTTTTTATATAAAGAAATAAGGGGAAATAGAAGATAAACCAGCTCAGAACATGTTGCATTGCGAGCTTGTAAATCTGCTATTTATGTACGACACACTGGTATGGTGAAGTAGGACATTCATTTACAAAACAACATTACAAGTTGAAATATGGAACTATCTATGATATTAACTACTATATGAAAATATGGAACCCGAAGACCTCCATCTGATTTGAATTAGGGAGACACAATGGACCATATTCACACGGTGGCCATTTTGCTATGAAGTTAATGAAATGCCACCCCATCGATGCAATGCAAAGTGCCAACATGGCCGCCATGTGAATATGGTCTATTGGGCCGCTACGTTCATTATCTTACTCAAGATGACATCCAGACGGTGCATTAGTCGTTAAAACCTCAAACAGTACATTAAAATATGCATCTGAAAACATTGGTGAGAAATGAGCAGCACAAAACGTGCTTTACTTCATGGTGCAGAGCATTCAGCTAAAACATGTAGCATTCTCTGGCTACCACCGCTACCACAACATGCTAGGCTACCACAACATGCCGCTACCAGACCACTACCACAACATGCTAGGTTTCATCTTTACAACCATTTCACACGACTCCGTTGAAACATAACGTTAGTCTAAATATTATGTTTTTAAACCATCCGTTTACTAGTAGGGATTAGGGAAGGCCTACAAATGAGTGCTCAGTAGCAAGCGACACCGCAACAACAGAAATGCTGAAAATATACTTTATTTAACTGACGACGGATAATGCAAGTAATTGTGTCGAATAAAAGTTAAACTATTAACTTACCGGAGAAGGTTGGCGTCCTCCAGGGTCCATGGCGTAGATGTTTGTTTCGGCGCCTCGAGCAACTTCTTCAGAATGTTTGTCCTACATGCATGTACGGAGTAAAATGAAGTTGAGCTTTTCAAGCTACTTTCAATGTGGCTTCCTAAAACGCGCGAAGCACTAATAGGCGGCTTTCTCTGAAGCGCGTCACATCCGGTATTCAAATTCCTCCTCCAAAGGTGCTTGGCCGCCATCTACCGGAGGCACTCGGTACTGCTCCCAACCTTATTTTTAACTGCATGCTCCCAACACGAATGCATGCATTTATTTAAAAAAAAAATCACATGACTAACAGCAAGGTAAAATAGTCTAATAATTACTCCCAAATCTGTGGAGTCACAAATAAATCTCCTTTTAAAATGTATAAGTTGACACAAAATATTGGCAATTTCACATTGCTTCAGTTCACTGGGTTGAGGGCCAAACACACACAATAGCTAAATTCCATGACTGAAATGCATTGATTCAGTAACTGCTACAGAGCATAGGTGTGCATCAATAGATAGCAAGTAGTTTCAATATTCTTAACTGTACCATAGAGTATGTGTACATTTGGAGCGGGACACCAGAACTTTAATTGAAATTAAAAAATGTTTTAACACAATAGTGCCTCATACTTCGTATGGTGACTAAACATTATCAGATACTTGAACGGGTCCTTATATTATCATCACTTCACCCAAGTAAAGCTCAAGCGGAGTTAGGTTTTTGACATTAATGTGGTGATAGGTCTGGTCTTCAGTTTGACTTAGTCAGTCTTATCAAATGGGGACAAACCACCAAACTCCACTAGTTGGACTTAGATGGTGTGATCGACAGTTTGAAGATCCAAATGGAGTTAGGTTTAGTCAGAAGAGCTGTAATACTTTTCATTGGTTAAAGATTTGTCAAACACACAGCATGTATATGTACACATTTTTAATTACATTTATTAGATTCCAGTGACAGTACATCATGTTTTAGAATGACTTCTGCTCAGACAGAACCTCTTTTGTTACATTTAACATTCAGATCTCCCCTCGACAATATCGAACACAAAACCATACAACACAAAAAAAATAAAAAAAAGTTACAGGGTCCAACACAATTCTTCACATTGACAGAGTAATCAACCTGGAAGTGTCATTTAGGAGTGGCTGTCACATCTTCAAAAAGCCTTCATAACTATAATGCATGATATATTTAATTTTCTGTAAGGGCAGTATGTGTAACGCGGTTTCATACCTAGGGTAGTTTATAAAGTACTCTGATTTAGAATACTATTAGTGATAGGACATCCATGCACTTTTATTCCACCATGTAATCGATATGCAATTTAGTGTTTTAACTCTTTCTTCCTGTATAGACAATTCCCTGCCATGTTTAACAGGAAACGAGACTCAAGAGGACGTAGTCTGTTCAATGGTCCAGGTCAGCCAAGCCCAGTAAAAATCACATTTCATGTATTTGTTCTGCCTGCTCCAACTGAGAAAACTCCACTCCCAAGGCTTCCTTCTGACTTACTTTGTCCCTAGCTGGATTGGGGAAAAGACAGGTCTCCATTTCTGATGACAATAAGCACCAAACAGGTAAGATGCTGTTACTAAAGGTAGTTAAGTTATAGCTCACCCCAATAATAAATAATTCTATGACCGGCCGTCCCTCTGGTAGGAGACTCCATAAATCTCCTACCGGATACATTAGAGTCTTTGCGCCGTTAATCAAATTATTGGCTTAGGAATCCGACAAACAAAAACAAAAAACTCCATGAATTCAATGAGTCATGGGGTGTGTAATTGATGGAAAACATGTCATATTTTGGGTGAAGCACTCTAAGGTACTTTGCTTGGTTCCCAAAGGTGAACAGCACACCGGTCCTTGATAAATGCCATACAACAGATCAAACATTAAAATAATAAGGAGTATAGGCGCCTCGTAGCCGCCCATGGCAAGTTTATTGTGGCCAGAGATTGGAAACACTAACATTTCAGATAAACTAGGCTGCCTTCTTAATGAAGTGAGCCTGGTGTGTTTCCAGTCTCTAACAATAAACTATTGGCATTGGCAGCGAGGTAGTATCAACGGTCATATACTGTTCATACTCTGAAAATGTCAAATGAAAAAAAAAAAAAAATGCAGTCCTACACACTCATAGATAATGCAATGACAGTTGTCATTTAATGGCACATGCTATCTATAGCATGATCATGTCAGGCTACCTGATACAAAGCATTGCATGGTTGGGTTGTGCTTCAGTGGATATTTGTGGATAGTAAGTACAAGTAGTTATATTCATTTAAATGCATATTTTTCTTAATTGGCACGACTTCTACAGGTATATACCATGGAACAGCAGGATACCATAACATCGTCACAGTGGGGCAGAAACCTTTTGTCCGAAACAGTTACTTTTCAGAAAATGATCAGATGGTGAAAATAGCCCATCAACAAGCTCACAATAGTCGCAATGTGACACATTGCTAGCTTGTAGAACGGCCCTTTTCACTAATTTACAAATAGCACCTTAGGCAGCACCTACACATAACCAAAAAAAAATAAAAATAACACATTACATTAAGCCAAGCAAACATAACTACAATGAAAGTCTGCTGTAAACGAGCAAACCTGAGAGAGATACCTGAGAGAGACAAGCTCATTTCTTACGCTTGGAAAAGAGATCTGGACCACGGGGAGACAATTCAGCTGGTGAGTTATATGACCGTTTAACACAAAGCGTTTCATTTTGGACAGATGGAGTATGTAACCAGTCTATCTTACAGCTGTCCAGTGATGCAGAACTGTCAGAAGACGAGAGAAAACGAGTTAAAATCTGTGCCTGGCCTGTGACTTACAAGTAAGGACCAACATCAAGCAACCGACTGCGCTCTTTCAAAACCTCCTCCTACAGTATATGCAGTAAGTTATGTCACCCATATGATACACTGTTAGCAAAGAGACCAGGACCACCGGGAGACTATTAATTACGCACGTTTAAAGTTCTTAGTTACAATAATGTTTTGTTTTCAGACCAATTGCCTTATTTCTAGAAAATATGCTATAGATAATCTTTAATCAAGTTCAAAGTACATAATGTTTCCCTTTTTGGGCTAATTGCCTTATTTGAATGCAACATGAGATGTGCTTTTCTGATTTTTAGGGAGGAAAGCTGAACCTGACCCAGATAGCCTGTGAAATATTCACAGAAGACCTAATAGTAAGAAACGAAAATGCACCAACCCTGCCTGACTCAGATGAGCAAGAGAGTGCAATGATTCACTTCTACAAACAAGAGGGAGTTCAGTGGGCTGCTCCAGTGAAGTTCACGCAAAGGTGTGAAAGGTGGGAAAAAGTGTGACCAGACACTCCTCTCACTGATGAAGAAACTGAAAAATGGATTCCAGCTAAGCCAAGGTTAGTAATACATTGTGACATTGTAAACATTCTAACAGCTGTCCAGTGATGGAGAACTGTCAGAAGAAGAGAGAACACAAGTTATGAATCTGTGCCTGGCCTGGCTTCAAGGACCAACACCAAGCAACCGAATGGCCCTTTTAAAACCGCCTCATGCATGCAGTAAGTAATGTCACCTGGAGGCATACTGTTGAGAAAGAAAGAAAATAAGAAGAAACTGACAGTGAAAAGAAGAAGCGCTCTGTGAAGGCCTTATGTGCCACAAAGTGGTAACAGGTTACTCTGTAATATTTTTGATTAGCCGTTCTTGTGAAAATAGAAGGTTGTCATCTTGACTGGCAATGCTTGGCCACTTGATGCATATAGTGTCTTCCCTGACATAACCTTTCTGCTATTTCCACAGCAATCAAAATATTACAGAGTAACCTGCTACCTATACACTTTGTGCCACATAAGGTCTGCAAGCGTATAGCGTCTTCCCTGACAGATGATTCACCTCCCGTCAAAACAATGGCCTGTATCACAGGATTTATGAGGGCCTTCATCAGTCAAGGTATTAAGGAGTAGTTGCTTGGGAAATATCTTTATGAGCTTTTTCATCTTGCTGTGGTAATGGAAGAAAGGTTGGGATTTGTCAGGGAATTGTCAGGGAAGAGACGATATATAGACAGCTGTGTTCTCTCCGCATATTGACAAGCCTCAGTTGTTCCGACACACCCATGTTTCGTTATAGAAGTCCTCTCATTCACTTCATGTTGGTCTCGTGTAAACTTATCTTGTTTGCTCACATGACATGTATGTAAATATCAAGCATGTTTGATAATTATATTTTCTTTTGATCCAGAAAAAGCATTATATTTTAACTGATATATTCTCTTGCGCTATCCAGCTTCTCCAGAATACTTGAGGGACCCGATGACATTATGAATCGGTTGGGAGGTGCCTTCCTCTGTGCTAAAGGTCGAAGTCACCAGTGCAGCTCTTCCAACAGCATCCACGTGTTTTGAGAAACTGCGGCTTCCAGGGCACTACACAAGCTCTGAGAGGTTCAAGGAAGACATGATGATGTGCCTTAAGTCAGTGGACAGTGGATTTGGTCTTGTTTAAAGCTCCAAACATTATTTAATATGTGATGGTGCTTAACTGTAATCTCACATTGTCTGTTCATAAAAACAGTAACAGCTTTTCCCGAATCTTTTTCCTGTTCCAGTTTATAGCTTCGTCTGATTGGCCAGCTGTAGGTTTGAATTGCGTTTCTGGTACAAACTGCTGAGCCAATCAAACTAAGCGATATGGTAAATGAACAGGAAAAGGATATGCCACCTTTTGAAAACCTGGTACTAATCTCATGAACAGACAATTCACACCATTTTGCAACACTAATATTGATGTAATGCAGACCATATCTAGCTTGTTCATTTAATGCATTTATTTTTTGCATTATCATTTGCAAAGTTATCTTAATGACTGACGTCACTAACTCATTGATGAACTTGACTGAAGTATTGTTGCAGCTACTCTTTTCCTTGTGTAGTAAATGAGCTCCCGTGTGTGTCTCTCAGGTTTGCTTGTTTTACAGCAGCATTTAGTATTGTTGCAGCTAAGAACTGCGGCTTCTGGGGCACTACACAAGCTTTGAGAGGTTCAAGGAAGACATGATGTGCCTTAAAGCAGTGGACAGCGGATTTGGTCTCATTTAAAGCTAATCACTCTTTAATAGGTGAGGTGATTTCCCTAGTGTGTAGGAAGTGAGATCACGTCTTTCTCTCTCAGGTTTGCTTGTTTACAGCAGAATTTCCCTTTCGAAGTTTGGCAGAATACGAAGTTCTGTGACTTAATTTGCTGAGATATCAAAACTGATATACTGATCTGATTTGTGTTATTATAACTTTTAAAACATTGTAAGGAACACATTTTAATACAGGAAAGAAAATGGGGGGGGGTTTGGACAAGATGTTTTACTATATGGTATAGTTACGTTTTTTTTTATTATTATAGAACTTACTATCCACAAATATCCACTGATGCTGGGTCAACATTGCGCTGTTGTCGTCTTAGTGCCATCGGTCAGGAAGTGACCCGCCGTGGTCCAAAGCTCACTGCCTGCAAGGATTGCGAGGGCCGAAAGGACAAGGTGATCTGGTTTGTTAACCATCTAAGAGCCTGGTCCTCGGTTGTAGGTCCTTGGGGGAAAAAGAGGAGGGGGGGGAAAGAAATGTGATAATTACGGCAAGAATTCTAAATGTGAATTAAAGTAAGGATTTCGAAGGCATTTTTAGAATCAGCCTCAGGTCTAAATGTCAAAGCGACTAAGTTATCAGTCTAATACTTTTGACCAAACAGTCCAGATCCTCACAATGAATTACTAACATGATGAACAGGTTGACGCCTTACATGGTTTCTACCGCCATCGTTGAGTAAATGTAATGCACATTGTAAAGCGCTTTGGACATTCCTTTAAAAGTTTACAAGGTGCTAAATATTAGGCGTATTTTTTATACATTTTATATAATGTTTATTTTTGGCATTCATTATCATTTTAGAGGAAAAAAAATCAAGCATGCATAATGTACAGTATTGCATACACTGTAGTGGTTCTCAAAGTGAGGTTACTTGAGGGAGACACAAATGGAGACTTAGAGGTTAGTACCTGAGGTTACTTAACTGAGTGTACACCATCAGAGTTATGGTGGTCCTTGAAATATAAAGGTTTGAGCTAGCAGAAGTTAAATATAATTTTGAATACCAGAACAGTGTCTATCATATGGGTGACATTACTTACAGCATGCGTGAAGAGGTTTTGAAAGAGCCAGTCGGTTGCTTGGTGTTGGTGCTTGAAAGTTCCAGGCCAGGCACAGATTGAGAACTTGTGTTCTCTCGTCTTCTGACAGTTCTCTGTCACTGGACAGCTGTAAGATACAAGGTGGTTACATACTCCATCTGCCCAAAAAGAAACACTTTGTGTTGAAAACTGTCATAACTCACCAGCTCAATTGTCTCCCGGTGGTCACCGGTGCCAGCGGTCAGGTAGTGAATAAAGGCTTGGCCAAGACCTGCAAGGTCCATGCAGGAAGGAATGGCCGATCATTCGTCACGCCATGGTCAAAAGCTCACCGTGTACAAGCATTGCAGAGGCCGGAAGGGAATTGTAGGTCCTTGGAGAAGAAAAAATAAGTGTGTGTGTGTGTGTGTGTGGGGGGGGGGGGGGGTTGTTAATTATGACAACTCTTAATGTAAACCCACTTAGACAGGGAACCCCTATTGGTTGTTATACCGTTCAATCCCATTTTGAATTGAAATCTGAAGTTTCAGAAAACTACGGTCATGATTTAGAAGGCGTTTTTAGAATCAAGCTCAGGTCTAAATGTGTCAAAGTAAATGTGTCAACACACACAAGTTATCAGTCTAATTTAGAAAACTCTACTGTTGACTGAAAAACTGTCCAGAGCCGCACAAGTTATTACCAACCTTAAAGGTAGGGTAAGTGATTTTCTTTGGTTAAAATAAGTGTTAAATAGCTCTATATTCTGATAGTACTCATTGCTATAGAGTGTTTGTTCAGTAAAAGGAGTCTCCTTGTCTCTCCAGCTCTTTATAAAACAGAAAATGCATTTTCGTTTCAGTTTCATTTCCAATTTTATCCAATCAGGATAGAGAACTCAATCAGGATACAGATTAAACAAGTGAAATTGGAAGTGATGACACTAAGAAATGAGCAGGCAAAATTGGAGCTGGAACACTATAAAAATGAAGCTTAAAAATCAGAATATAGTGCTTTAACTTTTTAACAAAATACTTTTTGTTTTAACCAAAAAATATCACTTACCCTACCTTTAACTTAGCTGGAATTAATTTCTCAGTTTCTTCATCATCAGTGAGAAGGTGTATCTGGTCACCTCTAGTCCAACAGCAATTTCACCTACAAATTGTACAAACAAAGTGTGTGCGCGAGGGGGGGGGGGGGGTGTAAGTAATAAACTGCTCTACAGATAGAACCACTATTGACTTCATTCAATCGTGTGCAGTACAATAACATTACTTCATAACTGTGCCCGGCGGTCATGCTTGATATTTAGCATTTTAACGAGCAAATATTTAAAGCACCTACAGGTCTGAATATTGCTTACCTGGGTCCGCCCTCACATCAATGCATTTGCATTTCTGATGAGCAGCTCTCGTTGCATCTCTGATAGGCTTTTTGTGGGTTAAGTTCAGCTTCCCGGACTAAAAAACAGAAATGCAACAAGTCATCAAATAAGGCAATTAGTCTAAACCAAACATTTGATTTAACTAACTGTCAACTTGCTTAATCCTGTCAAATTCACTAGTGGGTGGATGCTTCATCAAATGACATGTGCTACATTGAAGAGGTCAACGGAAATGTCTTGAGTAACAAATTTGGCTACAAGAAATCAAGACAATCTTTAACTGCGAAAATAGCCATTATTCCACAATTCATCATAATTTGCCTAGAAAGAAAAAATGTGGTTCCATTTGTACACTCTCAAGAGTTATGGTGTCCTGGAAATGAAAAGGTTTGAGAACCACTGTGCTACATGAAATGGAAAAGAGCCTTCGTCACTATCATTGGTAAAACCTGTGAAGGAAGTAAGGAAGAGGCCCAATTTCTTTCCAATATGGTTGCTGTGCATAGAGCTCATATTGGGAGTTGGATCACAGGCAGGTAATTAACAACCTAAACCTCTCCCAAAGTGTCATTGCTCTAACGTGCTTTAAGGTAAACTCACACTACTCACCTAAGCAAACCTCTCCCACTGGACAGTGTGGCAGTTGCTTGATGTTGAAGGGATTTGCTCATGTGGTCGTGGGGAAATCTGCATGACAGGTGGTGGACACGCCCAACATGTGGCGTTAAAGGTTGAAGGGCTCCCTCTGACAAATCTGGGGGAAAGAAAAACATACATTCAGCCAGCTGCTCTACCCCAGCATTGATGTACCATCAACACTACTATCCTAGTATTGTTCTATATCTGATATGTTCTATATCAGATTTTCTTATATACACACACACACCACTTTTTTCTAAAACTGCTTATTTGAAGCATGATCATTAACTGTGTGGTTACCCAAAATATCATACTCAGTTGTCAGAAGATCACGTTTCTACCAATTCAAACAGGTTGACTAGCAGGTTTCCTCCTGCTGCAGCCTCCACCTGGTGTCAAGAAGTTCTGTTTTAATTGAAAAACACATATCTATTGTTAGTTATGCTCACTTTTTATTTCCTGCTGATAATGATACAGATACTGTTGGGTGGGAAAACTCACTCCAAAACCATTCCCTTTGTATATAAGAAATAAGGGAAAATAGAAGATAAACCAGCTCAGAACATGTTGCATTGCAAGCTTATAGATCTGTTATTTATGTACGACACACTGGTATGGTGAAGTAGGGCATTAATTAAAAAATAATAATTGAAATATGGAACCTGCTTTCTTCTGATTAACTGAATTATCCGACATGAATATTAAGCCAGTGAGGGGTTCTAAATGTCTAGAATTGCCCTGTTGTACACACGCACACATTGACCATATACACACACACACACACACACACACACACACACACACACACACACACACACACACACACACACAACCACTTCACACGACTCCGTTGAAACCGTGAAACATAACGTTAGTCTAAATATTATTTTTAAAATCCGTTTACTAGCAGGGATTAGGGAAGGCCTACAAATGAGTGCTCAGTAGCAAGCGAGACCGCAACAACAGAAATGCTAAAAATATACTTTATTTAACTGACGACGGATAATGCAAGTAATTGTGTCGAATAAAAGTTAAACTATTAACTTACCGGAGGAGGTTGGCGTCCTCCAGGGTCCATGGCGTAGTTGTTTCCACGCCTCGAGCAAGTGAATGCGCGTTTGGTCACCCAGACCAAACAGCCACATTAATGCTGATCGTATCATGAGTCATAACCGTCACCTGAGCGCTAAAGGCACTTAGCATAGTATAGCCCATAGCACGGTAACGTCACATCCGGGCTAGCTCCAGTGGCGCATGGCCGCCATCTAGCGGAGGCACTCGGTACTGCTCCCAACACGAGTCACAGATCTGTTTGCATTTAACACGGGACAACAGTCTCATAATTCGTCACACAGATCCGTGTACATTCACAGCTACATTTAGTTTTATAATTTCAAAGTTGACTTACAAATGTTCATATATGACATACAGATGTTGTTATTTGAGTTACAAATGTGAAAATAGTTACAAATCTTATTTACAGATACGAATATATATGAGACTGTTTGAACACCAGCATGGTCTCAAAATGAGTCACAGCTACATTTGCGTTTATAATGTCTTAAGTTGACACACAAATGTTGATTTACGAGTTGTACATTTAGATACACAAATACAAATGACTCTGCATAAATAGGTGATTTTATTTTTTACAAGTTACGAATCATATGACAAAACAGTGTGGTAAAAGAGCCTCATAATTACTCAAACAAATCGGTGGAAAGTCACAAATAAATCTCCTTCTAAAATGTATAAGTTGACAGACAAATGTTGATGCACGAGTTACAAATGTTGATACACGAGTTACAAATGTTGATATTTGAGTTACAAATGTTGATATTTGAGTTACGAATTGCACTTCACAAGTACAAATCTGATTTACACTTACAGACTGTTTGTTGCGAATTGCCTCTACGAGTACAAATCTGCTTTCACGGATACAAATAATTTTGAGTCTGTTCTAACCCCATAAAAGGCACTCAGTAAACTTTCATATTTTACTCAACTGGATGAATAGTAAGTGGTCCATTAATTAGATTTATCAGAAAACAAGTGTGCTACAAAGTACAGCAACTAAGAGAGTAGGTGGGTAGACCCTAGCAACTATCACAAACATTACATGGTACTGTATAACAAATATAAGTCAACAGAGTTAACATTTGTTACCTTGAAAAAAACACATAATACTGTTTAGTTGGTGTACTGAGAGTTTACCCACTTTCTACGTGGTGTCCTTATTTTGGGCATGTGTTATAAGTGAAAACATTGTTAAAAGCTCACAATGCATTTCATTTCAATGCATTGCATTGTGAGCTCATAGATCGGCTATTTTGGCTATTCATCATACAACAAAGTATATCGTAAAAGTAAAATACTCTTGTATGATGAAGTAGGGCAGGGATGGGCAGCATTTATTTCCAGAGGGCCATACTGACTTCAATAAAATGAGTGAAGGGCCACACATTGTACAATTGAATTGAAACTTAAAACACATGGTGCTGAATGATGTTAAAACGGCATGAATTTGGTAGACATGCCAGAGAGCTTTAGAATAATGTCCTTGCTTTCACAACAAAAGTTTTCAGTTCCAAAATGTTGATCTTTCTTTTTGTATCACTCTGGTGTACTCTGTACGAGGTTACAATGAAAAGATTACCTAAAACAATCCACGTCAATGCTGTATCTCATCTTATCTGATATGCACCACTCCATAGGTCACTGATAAAACACATTGCAGCATTCACAATGCATTCATTATATGGACACACAGCAGACTGTTTCACTGTTACATTATAAACATAAAACATTAACTACATACGGATGGAGGAATGCAGGTATTAGTGAAGTGCAACAGAGCCATTATGAATATTTTTTTTTAACATTTAAAAGCAATGAATCCGTTAACTACATGACGGCAGAATGCTTAATTTAATTGACAACAGTCCTGTGTACTACATACATTTCGGAGCACAACCGTACTGTATCAAAGAGCTATGTTGCAGATACAGTAGTCGCTGGTGCAAGACAAAATAAATAAGAGAAATCCAAAATGTCAACTTTTTATCAGAGCTACAGCATGTGTGTCTCTTTACCGCAGCTACTTTAGCCAGCATGAGATAATTAACACCAGTCACCTGATGCTGTGGAGGTTCAAAGAGTTTAACACGCTTCCAAACGTACATTGTTTAAGTCACAGGAGCATGGTTTTCATATCATAAATATTAACTTTTGCCAAAATATTGCTTTTTTAATCCACGTGATGTATTTTTTACATATGAAAAGTGTCATAGCAGCAACAGAATAAATATTTCCTCTCAAAACGGCGAATTTCAAAATGAGAGCCTATGATTAGTCAACTGGTTTTAAGTCTACTTACAGGAAGTAGATAGACTAAATTAGAAGTACATGACACATCTGAGCACCGCACTGCATCGCCTACACTAGTAACTGACCCTATTAAAATAATTAACAAAAAAAAACACTGACGGCTCGAATCAAATGATTTGTGTCGACTGAGGTGGTCACGACTGACTAGTCGATTCGTCGACTTTCATGGGACAGGCCTGCCACCAACGGGGTTCAATGTATGTTTTGGGGGTAAATAATGGATGGTCATTTATTATCCGCTACACTGTTTGTGTACAGCAACCACTCTGATGCTGCTCTCTGGCCTCTCTCTCTACCCCCCACTGGCAGCTTGTTGTGTGTATTTAGAAGAGAATAGATGGCAGATATCCATCCACTGTGTATGAGTACCTAACTCATACCCTGTACCGAAGACCACTAGGACTCCAATTAATTACCTCATTAGACAGAAGGAACAATGTGTTCTCCAACCTCGTAGTAATACAAATACAAATAATTTATCTGAAATAATAATCTGCTCTTTGCAGTCTGTGTGTGTTGCTCATGGGAATAATTACAACATGGACACAATATCACAGCATTGAGATTGATGTGTATATGATTCATTAATGGTACAAGACCTATAAATAGCTTATTCACAAGTAAGACGCGCGAACGCTGGAAGCGAACGCAGCTCAAAAATATTGTGTGTGTGTGTGTGTGTGTGTGTGAGTGTGTGTTTTGACTGTAGCTGCACTCTGGCGCACTCTGTTGGCCGCACCCAGGTATCCAGGTATCCAGGCACTGCACACAGACACACACACACACACACAAGGCGAGCAGAGTTCCATAGTAGGCTCCACTTGGGCGGAGCCTCCTTCCGCGTTCGCAACAACAGTGCGTAATGACAGCTGTTCTTGTGCCCTCAGAAAACTCTGCTGGTGCAACACAATTATTTAAATTGCACTGTGTGATCATCATTGACCGATCTAATGAGGATCAAGTATATATTTACAAACGTTTTTGTGAGTTAATGTTCAACGGCGCTTTATTGGTCACTCACTCATAGTTGAATAGAACAATTCTGGGACAGTATATGTCACTGCCCCAGAATTGTTCTGCGTTTTGCTGTGCTGTTTTGCATGTGTACTCCCACAGCATGTGTTCATTGACGCATGTACAAGTGGTCACATGAAGTAGCATTTTGCCCAATCAAGTCGTGTCCAAAATAAGTTTGGCCCCCTGGCTTCTGGTCTGTACACTATAACATTGGTATCACAACTCACACTAGAATCCAACCTTTGACTAAAGGAATGCCAGCTGTAGAACCAACTTATTAGGAAACAACATGTTTAAAGGGCAAAACCACTTTTGGTTAGGTTTGGGTTGTGTACTTACCTTGCCATGATGTAACTACAAAGGTGGACAAGAAATAAAAAATAATTGCTCCATTGATTAGAAATTGATCATTCAAAATATGCTCCCCATTGACTTACATTGTTTTGTTTTTTTTATAAAAATGTTAACTTCCTGTTGATTTTGCTATTTTTATTAGAAAGAAAACCCGGACTGGATCGGCGGATCCGGATCCGGATCTTCAAATAGTAAAATCATCAGGAAGTTGACATTTTTATAAAAAAAAATAAACAGTACTGGGTTTGGTGATGCTCTATATTGTCTGAATCAGCTTTGTTTGTGTTCGTTTACGGGCTAAAAGAGTGACTTTGAGAACTGTTTCAGTGTACAATGTAAGTCAATGAGGAGCATATTTTGAATTATCAATTTCTAATTAATGGAGCAATTATTTTTCATGTCTTGTCCACCTTTGGAGTTACATCATGGCAAGGTAACTACACAACCCAAACCTCTACCAAAGTGGTCTTGCCCTTTAAGTGAAAACATTCAGTGGTTTACTCTCATTTTCTTTTCTCTAGACTTTCTGCACCTCCCTGTGTGTAAAGAAGAGGTTTCCGTAGAACAACAGGAGAGGAATCTTAGTCTGGTTCAGTAGGAACCAGAGCCTCCACAGATTAAAGAGGAACAGCAGGAGCTACTTCAAAGACCAGAGGAGGCTGCTGGATCAATGTTGACATTACTAGCAGTGAAACATGAAGATGATGATGTAAACAGAGAGACAGAGCCTGTAGCCAGCACCTCAACTGAACACATGAAAACACAAACTGATGTACAGTAGAGGACTGTGGAGCATCACAGCCAACTAGTGATGGCCAGCTCCTCTCCTCACACTGTTCTGAATCTGACACTGAAGACAGTGATGTGTGGAAGGAGACCAGAGAAGATCAGCCAGCTTTAGACATCACACGAGACAAGAAATGTGGAAGGACAAAGATTGTGACCAGCAATCATGAAAACAAACTTTACCCATGAGGAGTCACACAGGGAAGAAAGGTTTCAATTGTACAGAGTGTGGAAAAGGCTTTGGTCAAATGAGTAATCTAAAACAACACATGAGGATACACACAGGGGAGAAGCCTTTTACTTGTACAGTTTGTGAAATAAGCTTTGCTTAAATGGGTAATCTGAAGACACACATGAGATGTCATACAGGGGAAAAGCCTTTTACTTGTACAGTTTGTTTCAAAGGTTTTGCTCGAATGCATCATCTGAAGACACACATGAGGACTCATACAGGTGAAAAGCACTTCACTTGTACAGTTTGTGAAAAAAAGCTTCAGTGGAATTCTAAAGAAGCACATGAGTACTCATAGAGGCACTATCTGTAGTTTTTGGAAAATCATTTGGATGAAATGCCATTCTTAAGAAACACGTGTTACTTTTCAATGGATCCAGCATTATTATTTAGTCATAAGCTCTTGTTAATAGTTTGGTTGAATATTTACAAAACTCACAGACAGAGAGTTAACCTTATTCAACCTGGCATCCCTATTCTGAGAATGTCATTGTAGACAAAACATTGTACACATGTTATAATGTCTAAAATGAAATAAATGAAAACTGCTAAAATACCATCTACAAGCTCACAACAGGCCACATCTTGATTTGTCGTAGGTCGGCTATTTTTGCTACTTTTGTGGAACACTGAGTCCTACAACATGGTGTAAAGGAAATGGGGAAAATATCTAACAAATCTAACAGATGTGATACTGTATGGAGATACAAGGCTTCTGCCTGAAAGAAACAATATTATATTATATTTATTGTAATCCAACATGACAGTGAAAAGCCCTAAATACTATAGCAGAAGAATTAACAATCCGATGTCAACATGACCAAATTAAATAATAATAATTAATAATGAATCTGTTGCTCATTACACCCTGTCCTGTGCCCCCCCCCCCCCCCAAACACACACACACACACACACACACACACACACACACACACACACACACACACACACACACACACACACACACACACACACACAGTACTCTCTCATATAATGTGTACCTTTTTGTGCCTTTTTATGGTTTTAAGCTCGAGACATTTTGGTCTTCTACTGCAGTTGTTTGAATATTGGGCAACTTAAATACAGTAATCATATGAGCCTTAAAGGAAGTTTCAATACATGCTTCGGTCATGATATCTGACATAAACATAGACTCTTTTTCTGTTAATGGCTTTATTTTTGATTTTTTGCAAATGTTTACATTTTCTCAGTATACCTTAAAACGTTACAGAACTGAGTCAGTGTCGGCTAAACACGATGGAGATCTATAATGGCCACAGTCATGCAATTTGATTACAAGGGAGAAAACATTGGCAAGGCCATTGTCAAAGTCTAATCCCAACAAGGATCAAGACACTTTCAAAAACAATATTGTAGAACTTACTGGAGATTCTGACACCCACATTAACACACCTTTAACCATTTAAGCCCTATTATATCGTTGCTGTCGGGCAGAAATCTTGTATCTCCATATTTCAACTTTTTATGTTTTTTCGCAAACTAACGCCCTACTGCACACTTTGACCATCTCAATCCAGCCTGCCAAGTCATTAAAAAAACCTGTATGTAAAACTAATGTTTAATGTTTAAAATGTAACAGTGAAACAGTCTGCCGTGAGTCCATATAATGAATGCAATGTGAATGCATTGGGCCTCATGCAGCAATAAGTTCCTAATGTTTCCTCTTACATTTCTTCCTAAGTGAATTCCTAAGAGAAGTCGAATCAGATTCATGAAGCGTTCTTAAAAGGCAGAATTATTCGTAACTTATGTTCTTATGATGATGAATCCCAGTCCTCGTAACTTGAAGGGGTGTGCCAGTTAATCCAAATTACCATAGGTAGCCGCCCCACCAATCCCCATATAAGGCATGACATGGCTCTGCCTGCAGTCACACCTGTGTGTGATTGCTGCTCACAGACATCACAGGAAATCACACAGAAATAAAGTTGAGAGAATGAAGTAAAGAATACCTAAACTAAAGTCTAAAGATGGTTGAACACCAGACTCCAAACATAAAAATAAATAAATCAATAGGTCTGTGGAGGTACTTCTGAAGTGAACAGCAAATTATTTTATTTAATTAATGAATGTATTTTATTATTTCTCTCACATTAATCAACATATCAACACTAGACATCAATGTAAATTTGCTGAAATGAACATGTTATCCATATTTCATGTTCAGTAGTAGCGTTAATAGTGGATATACAACATTTTATTACTGAGAGCTGGTGGGTGGATATGGAGGGTCTTTAAGGTAGCAGCTGCTTGGTATGTAATGGGGTGGAAATAGGGGTGTGGTGGGTGATATGGTGGTGCAAGGAGGGGTGTAGGGGGCTGTGTGGGGGGTATGGGGATGGGTCTGACGGGTGGGTATAGGGGGGCTTTCGGGTAAGAAGGGGACGGGAAAATGGGGGTGTGGCGAATGTCGGGGATATGGGGGTGGGGGTATGGGGGGGCGATGAGGGTGGGGGGGGTGCGGGTGGGTTGGGGGGGGTGCGGGTGGGTTGGGTGGGGGGTTATGGGGTGGGTATGGGGCTTGGGCTTCAACTCAACCGGGTTCCTCGTTTGCTGTGGACCCCCTGGAACTCCCTCAAGGACCCCTGGGGGTCCCCAGACCACACTTTTGAGAACCTTTTTTGCTCTAAAGATATGATAAAAATATTATTGTAATTTAAATCCCATTATTATTATTATACAACTGTAGAATTGAAGAAACTTCGAGAATTAATTATTTTTGCACAAACATGTCACACTTAAGAACTCAAAGGCCACCCTAAGAGTGCTCTCTAGTATGCGTAGATTTCTTCTTAACTTAAGAACAAATCACAGCTAAGAAAACATTTGTGAATGCCAAAATCTCTTAAAAAACTTCTTAAGTGGGTCTAAGAACAAATTTGTTCGTAAGTACGGTTCATGAATCGGGCCCATTGTGTTTTATCAGTGACCTATGGAGTGGTGCATATCAGATAAGATACAGCATTGACGTGGATTGTTTTATGTAATCTTTTCATTGTAACCCCGTACAGAGTACACCAGAGTGATACAAAAAGAAAGATCAACATTTTGTAACCGAAAATTATTGTTGTGAAAGCAAGGACCTTATTCTAAAGTAGTCTGGCATGTCTACCAAATTCATGCAGTTTTAACATCATTCAGCACCATGTGTTTCAAGTTTCAATTCAATTGTACAATGTGTGGCCCTTCACTCATTTTATTGAAGTCAGTATGGCCCTCTGGAAATAAATGCTGCACACCCCTGCCCTACTTCACCATACAAGAGTATTTCACAAATGTAGTGAAAACAGCCGATCTACATCTCACAACTCATCGCGAAGCGTTGTGAGCTTGTAGATCTGCTATTTTCACTATTTTGAAATGTTTTTTAAAATAGTAATAATAGAGGAACAGTTTTGGACATACATGGTTTCCACCTGACAGAGATGATATACTTCGTTGTATGATGAATAGCTAAAATAGCCGATCTACGAGCTCACAATGACTCGCAATGAAATGCATTGTGAGCTTTAAACGTTTTCACTCATAACACATGCCCAAAATAAGGACACCAGGTAGAAAGTGGGTAAACTCTCAGTACACCAAATAAACAGTATTATGTGTTTTTGTCAAGGTAACAAATGTTAACTCTGTTGACTTATATTTGTTATACCATGTAATGTTTGTGATAGTTACTAGGTTTAAGATCTACCTACCTACTATTAGTTACGTTACTGTACTTTGTAGCACACTTAAACCCCAGCATCGTATTGTGGGGAAAGCTTTCACTGAAAATAGCAGAGCGACAAGCTCAGCATTCATTACTCGACGACACTGCAAATGAGTTTAATCACTCTTTTTCGTAATTTCGAGAATAAATAAATCTTGAATGAATTTGTGAGCTTGTCGATCTGCTATTTTCAGTTAAAGCTTTGAAAGTTAGTATTGAGCCCTGAGGGACTCCGGTTACCCATAGGGGTTTAAGTGGTTAAGAGCTGAAACATTCGATTCATCTTCATCCATACAGTATGTATCTGGAAAATGAAATCTGCTGTTTTTGTTTTTTTGTTTTTTTTACAAGCATGGTCGTATGGCGATTGGTTGATCAAACAAAGGTTGATCATTGTGATCATTGATTGGTGATTGATTGCATGGTGATTTGATGAGCTGCCAATGATCAAAGTGCATGCTGTGGTGTTTCCTCAAAGGGGAGGTTCTGTAGTAAGTGTCATAAAGCAACACAGGCAGACAGACAGGATCACTCTACCTCTAGTCCCAGCCAGCAGTCTGATCATCATCATCCAGAGAAATACCGTCATCAGTCACCATGGTTCGTGAAGTTGAAAACCTGGTGAGTGTTTAGCTATTGTTTATGTTCATATTTCGTAATGTCATTGTCACATCCAGTAAGACGTTTTGGTTTAAGCTCTGACTGTGCTATTGTTTCGGATATATAGGCGCCAATTTGTTCATCCATCCAGCCGGGAAAATTTTCTATTTCCAGAGTTCAGTGTGTGTTTTAGTTATGATATCACAGGCGTAGCCGTGTGTAAATGTTGTACATGATTGTCTTACATTTTATATTCATGTTAAAATCAATGACAAATAATTGTTTGCAAACTTGTATGAGCCAGAAAGAAGGTGTGTAAATGTCACAAATATAAAGTGGACAATGTGAATTTGAGTGGGAATGTATGCCTATAGGTGAATTGATGATCTGTCTGTCACCCATAGTATAATAATGTCTGACATTCTCTAGGACTCTTTCCGTGCCATCCTGGTGGAAGCTGGGGACAAGCTAGTGGTGGTGGACTTTACAGCCACATGGTGTGGCCCCTGCAAACACATTGCCCCTCGCTTCAAGGTGAGAGATCAGATGATTGTGATTGCAGAGTTGGAGCTCATCGATAGCATAGATAGACTTAATCACTTAAGCCCTGTTTTTAGACTTCATCATACAACTGTTTTGCATGAAAATAGCCAATCTACAAGCTTGTCACTGTGCAATATGTTGTGAGCTGGTAGATCTGCTATTTCGCTATTTATGAAAGATTTTGCCTATGTTGTATTCGCCCGAAATGTGGATGCCAGGTTGAAAGTGGTTTAGGATGTAGACTGGACTGGAATTGAGTCAAAGAAGACAGAACCAGCTTGGGCTCAGATACTGTAGCTGTTGTTCCATATTTTCATTATTACTTCTCTTTTGAGTTCACTCCATCAAGACTTGAAAATCCAACTTTGTAATAAACAGTCTGGGAAATCCAGACGATGCCTACTTTAAATGAAAACCTCTGTAGAGAGAATCCCTTGACCTTATTTAACCAGGGAATTGTTTGAATTTGTTACTAAAATATTTTTATATATAAATGATATACTGTTTTGCCATCAGGTCTACATGCCTCTTTTTTTTTGCCTCTTTACTGTGTCAGATCAAAAATCTACAGTATATCATCAATCAATTCCATGCTGATGTAATCTATTCTTCCATAGGAATTGGCAGAAAAAGCTGAGAACATGAACATAGTCTTCCTGAAGGTCGATGTGGATGAGGCAGCGGTAAGTCAGTGTGTTTTACCTATACAGCCCACCAGTTTCTGGCAACATTAAGGCAAGAAATAGGCTGTGCAGTTGCTCAACATGAATTCATTTACAACATCTAGTTTAGTTTTAGTTTATTTTCTGTGGGTGTGTGGGCGCAGCACAACAAGAGAAAATATAGATTTCTTGCTCCTCACAGTGACTATTTTCCTCTTTAATTATCTCACTAAACCGTGTGGTTGTGGATTGATATTGTGTATAATGCTGCTATGGCAACCATCGTCTACGTTGATACTTCTGTCATCAACATGCGGAACATGTGGAAGTGAACGCAACAGCGAATGCAACATCTAAGAACTCTATACTGGCCATGCTTCCAAGGTGAAAGGTCTTGGTCGTTTTAATGTCTGGCAAGCATTTTCACCGTCTGTCTCTTCTCCCTTCTCAGGACGTGTCAGCAGAATGTAAAATCCAGTGTATGCCCACATTCCAGTTCTACAAGAATGGAAAGATGGTAAGCTATTTAGTTGAAGCATGTGTTCAGGACTGTTGCCTCCCACAATTGTACAGTACAGTACATACAGTCTGGAGCACGGAAGCTCTGAAAATGATCAAAGGATAAAGTGGATGTGACGCCCCCTCCTAGCTCTTGTGCTTGTAGATCTTGTGAGCTTGTAGTTCCCCTCAGTATAGGGATGCTAGGGTTCAAGTGGTTCATGTAAAAAGGATGATCCTATCATACAAAGATTTGGCGAGCCCCCTGTAGTAACTCTGAGGACCCCCTGTTGAAGACCCCTGCCTTAATGCATATTTTCTTTTTAGGTTGAGGAGTTCTCTGGGGCCAATTATGACAAGCTGGTGGAGAAAGTGACAGCTCTACGGTCATGAGAGAAAGCCCTTCCACCCATCCCAATGCACCTCCCATCCCAATGCACCTCAACTGTAGAAAAGAACAGGAGCCAACACTCTTCCCACAGAACCCCTGGAGACGTTCCACGGCAATAATCCTCTGAACCCCATCATGATGTCTTAAATATTTCTAAAACTTCATTGTCTGTTTTTCTGTATGTGCACCATGTGAACATTGGTTATGGTTACATTAAAAACAACCATTTTTAGTCTGAATGGTTGGCTGCATGTCATCCCTCCCTCTCTGCCCTCAGGTTCCTGTCACTCTGCTGTCCCATTTGAATGGAGGGAAAACATTTTAGTCCTGTTTTATGTCTCAGAGAGGATTGATGATGGGATTGTTCCTCTGTATGTCATCCTCATTTGGTGGATTTAATAAATGAAAAGAAGTAACATACCTAATGCTTTTGCTTTTCATGTGTGAATTATCTTAATTCGGTTCATTTAAGCTGGCACTGCAGCTTGCATTATGAACAAAATATGAATGTAATGTTTATTTAGTACAATATGAATGCCTATTCACATGGCAGAACTCGTATGCCATGTGGGCTAAACAACACGCCAACAAGTGAACACCAATATAAAAAAAAATATTGGTGCTAAAGGATAGTGTAGACATCGAGGAGTGGTTTACTGATGTCACAGTGACTAATAATAGGGAAGGTAATGCAGTTCTGGCTCTGGATAAAGAATACCTTCCTCTATATTAAGTGCAATCAGTCTAATGACAGTAATCCAGAGAGACAGGGAGAAAGTCAACTTCTATCATGACTATGTATTTTATTAACCGTCTACTGAAACCGCTCTAGCAAATCTATTTGAGCCGTCCGTTTATCAAAATCTTTTGTTGGAACACAGTTAACTGTTTGTAATTGCTTATTGTATTGTATCAACAGAGCATTTATGATGACTATTTAGTAGGTTAACACTCAAGCTCTTCACATAACCGTCCCATCCAGCCTTCTGGGCCTCTGATACACACCACCGTTCTGACACTGTAGCCAACACACCGCTGGAAAGAGAGAATACACACAGCAGACATAATTAACATTCATAACAATGTTGTTGCGCAAATAATTATATATATTTTTTTATATTTGGTGAAAGGGGAAATATGTTGCATGTTATTGTTAATTATCAGCCAAAGTATCTTGAACTTCATGCAGTGATTACAGTAAACCTCGGCCTTGCACTGTCAGATATTTCCTCGGGAACAGTGCATCCTTAATTGGTACAGATATCCCTATGTACTGTATGTGGCCCTAGACTAGAGTGAAGGAGCATGTCACATTTCAATGACAGGTGAGGAAGGTGCTAGTCAGAGGACAGAACAGGAAAGGTCTGCAATGGAAGAGGTAGTGCACAAGAATGGGAAATACACAGCAAGAGGAAGTGCATAGGAACTGGAAGAATGCAAGGGTGTTATGTGCTTGCACAGTTAAAACACCTCAGTTTAGCTCATATTATTATTGGGTCACTATTGGGTCACTGGTTGTTTGTTCTTTCAGTGTCTACTCTGTATTGCTGCTGTGGTCTGTGGCTGTCACTCATCTGTGATTGAGCTGGCTGCTCCGCCCCTGTCCCAGCTGTCCTTCATGAGGAATTAGGGTCCAGGATATAAAAGGAGCTGTGGCCAGCTCTCATGATCTTCCCCCAGCACCCCAGCAGAGCACAACAGTTATTTTGTTCCCCTGATTTTGTATGTTCTTTCTTTCAGTTTCGATGGGCTGGCCGTGAGTATTGTTTGGTATGAGTTTTCGTTATTGATTAGTTTAGTTTGTTATTTTGTTTTGGTAGTTTACGGGAGTCTGGTGAGACGACGAGCACATAGTGTTTGGCTCACCAGACTAATAATAATATGAGCTAAACTGAGGTGTTTTAACTGTGCAAGCACATAACACCCCCACCCTAAGTTGTTGAATGGTGGGTTTCTGGCACTAGTGTGCGGTGTTACCTGGGTCAGAGCCCACCATTCAATAACTTAGGGTGGGGGTGTTATGTGCTTGCACAGTTAAAACACCTCAGTTTAGCTCATATTATTATTGGGTCACTAATGGTTGTTTGTTCTTTCAGTGTCTACTCTGTATTGCTGCTGTGGTCTGTGGCTGTCACTCATCTGTGATTGAGCTGGCTGCTCCGCCCCTGTCCCAGCTGTCCTTCATGAGGAATTAGGGTCCAGGATATAAAAGGAGCTAATAGGCAATAGGAGCTAATAGGCATCAGTCACAGAAGAGAAGGCAGTTGTGGGTTAAAATATCTCTCTCTCAACCACAGTCATCATATCTGGACATAGATCATTAGCATTCTCTCATACTTTCACCATGATATATCTTCCTTCTTTATCAACATATTATTTTATAAGTTCTACATTTAAGGAATTTGGAATTAAGACAGATACCCCTAGCTTATTTCCTGATTTAAAAGAGCTATAGAAAGTGTTCCTAAACCCAATTATTTTTATGTTCCGTCCAAGAGAGATGAGTTTCCTGTAAAAATATTATTTGTGCCTTTTCACGTTTCAGCTTACTAATGACTTTGAACAACACTCTAAGTGGAGGCCCCCCGCTGTTTGTGGCATTTGTTCAGCAAAATTCCACTCGAGCTGTGTCCAACTTACTTGCATGACATGCCTGAATATTTCTCCTTTGGTCTAATTATTATCAAATAGAGTCAAGTGAACCATGTAATCAGAAAAAAGTAGTGAGAAAAAAACATAAACAAATATACAATGAAATAAAAAATAAACAAAACAAAAAAACAACCATGAACTTATCCAATAAAATAAAATAAAATAACATCTGACACGCCAACTGATTGTTTTAAAAGATATACTGTGCCTAGTAACTCCTTAACCATTATTCACATACCTTAAGTCATTAATGATCACACATTTCACGTGTGAAGTGAGTACTGTAAAAAATGAATTTCAGAGCCTTAGAGATATTTTTTTTTAAAGGGAGAAAGAAAGAGAAAGAGAAAATGTTCCGTGAACACCTCTACCCTCTTAAAATAAATATTATCTATTACCTATTTAAGGCCCATCAGTAAGAAGAGAAAATATGAATATTTATAGACTAAGTAAAGAAAAACAACAACAACCCAGTATTAAAATGAAATCCTTCTCTTTCTTCCCACTCTGACTTATTATCCCGCTGTACCAACAAAAAGCATATAGATTAAGGCGTGCATGAAAGCTGTGCGTTATTAAGTAACTTGGGGTGTGGAAGAAACAGTGGGTCTTATAAAAACATATATAAAAATACAAATAATAAGACAAGGCGTCCATGTCGGCAATAGTTACTCAAAAGACCGACAGAGCCTCTTTCAATCAACGCCGGTCCGGGGACCCGCAGCAACAACAAAAGAGAAACGTATTTATTGGCTCATCGGTCATATAGGAGAAAATAAACTAACATGTATACCTAACATTTACCTTGGATTCATTTGGCACACCTTTTTTCCACCTCTTATTTATCGTTACCCCACTGGAAAGCTTTACGTTTTATCCTTTGTGCGTTGTGCTGCTTCTTTGCCTCCCGGTTTCAATTTTCGTTTGCCATGCTTTTTGAGGATCATCTCCTTGGTATTGAACTGAATTTTCGTTTTCGTTTGCCATGCTTTTTGAGGATCATCTCCTTGGTATTGAACTGAAGAAAGTTTAACACAATGGATCGTGCTGGAAACTCTGGTCCTTGTTTTTGGGCTAGGGACCTGTGAGCCCTCTGGATCTGTAAGTTGGTTTCTGGTGGTAAGGAATGTTCTGATATCAGCAATTTCTCAATGAATCCCTGGACAGTGTTGTTCTTCTCCACGTCTTCTGGTACATTGTAGACACGGATGTTGTGTCTCCTAGAAAAACCTTCGAGTTCTGTTAAGGCTTCTTGCTAAATTCGCTGTTGCTCAAGAGACGTGAGCAGAGCGTCCTTCATCCTCTCACTCATTACAACAACATTCACTGCAATTGAATCTTTTATCTTGATTTTGGAGAGGTTTATTTTGTTGACCGGAGAGAGCTGACATCTCAAGCAGCCATCTGCTTGGCCACGCCTTCCGGCCACACTTGACCACTCACGTTCAAAATATTTCAAAACTTCTATTTAACGACACTGATATACGACTAGGGTGACCATATGTCCCGTTTTGTGCGGGACAGTCCCGCATTTCAGTGACTTTTCAAGCGTCCCGCAAATTGAGACGCTGTCCCGCATTTTGATTGATAGGCTCCAGTTTTCAAATATGCGTTTAAAATCTTGATTTTATCAATTAACTGGCTGTGCGCAGCGCAGCGGAGCAGTGGAGCCTGTCATCAGGGGGCGAGCCGAGTGTGTGTGTGTGTGTGTGTGTGTGTGTGTGTGCGTGCTGCCCCAATTAAAACACTCGCCCCAAAACACACTCGCCCCTATGTTTTTCGCCGACCGAGGCCACCAGATATACCCGGGGCGAGTGTTTTTCTTTGGACGAGGCGGCCGACACGTGATTTAATTCACTGAACGAGCAGTGAATTAAATCACGTGTTGCTGGTGGAATACAAGTCGGAAAGAAAATAATCAGCAGCTCAACAACATATAAGAGGATACAAGAGCTATCTGTGCAAAAGCTGCAAAGTGTGCATATATTTAAGCAAGTATTTTAAAACAGTGAAAGCTACCGAGGAAAAAGAAAAAAAAAGTAATAGACCCCGCCAGGACTCAAACTAACGACCAGTGACCACGTTGTGAATAATTATAAACAAACAACCTCCTGGTGCTTGCTTCCAAGTTGGGAGGTAAACCGAAGGTATTGAAGAGGAGAATGTTATGGTCATCAGAGATCAGAGGATTTAGCAGCTGTCCAGCCATTCTGATAATGTTAGGAGCAATGGACCTGCCAACAGTGACACTATGAGCAGGTAGGGTCCAACCAAGTGTTTCTAAATTGACTGCAGTCTGCACAGAACCCTATCCATCAGATCCAAGTTTTTATTTGCATAGTAGTTCTATTACAGTTATTATTATCATACTCCTATTACAGAGAAGATTTCATACCCCCCACTTTTTGCAACAAAAAAAAAGGTTTTAATTGTGTTTTTTTGATAATAAATCGGTCAAATCAGGCAAAAATAAGAATTAAATTACATAACCCTAACCTAACCCGAATCCTAACCCTAAAACCGAAATAAAGTAACCAAAAACTGGTAAAAAACGAACCCAATCCGCCCAGAACCGCAAAAAAAATTCGCGCACGCGCGATCTGTCCCTCATTGGCCCTGTTTGGATCTGGTCACCCTATATACGACTACGTATCATTAATTCATGAAACAAAACAATTCATAAACAAGTTGAAACATGGAGTTAAAGGTTTCTGCCCAGAAGTGACAATATTAATTTCTAAGATGTACTCTTCTTCCCTTCGGTGCTCATCGACCACAATGCACTTATTAAAGTTGTGAGTGATATTTTTAAAGTAGGTGTTACATAGAGTTGCTCTATATCGTGGGCAGCAGCGGCAGAGCGGCAGTTTCCTATGCCTAAACCTAACCCTAACCTCAGTAAAACTATACCTAAACCTAACCCTAACCTCTAACCCTAACCTCAGTAAAACTATGCCTAAACCTAACCCTAACCCTAACCTCAGTAATATTTTATTACAAGGATTAGTAGGCTAAAGTCTTACTGATTCCGCACTGCCGCTCCGGCATTTCTGCGGTAGCTGCACTCGCTCCTTCTGGTTTGTTCAGTAACAGGAGTCTCCATGTCTCTGCAGCTCTTTAATAAGCACACAATATATGTTCAGGTCAGGATAACAATGTTATCAAATCAGGAGAGAGGACTGATACAGGACACAGGATAAACCGAGTGAAATTGGAAGTGATGTCACAACAAAATTGGCACTGGAACGATATAAAATGTAAGCTGATAAATGGGTACTCTATCCTGATTGGATGAAAGTATTAATGTATATTAAAGAGCTGGAGAGGCAAGGAGACCCCTGTTACTGAACAAACACTCAATGATTACTATCAGAATATAAAGCCTTAACTTTTTAACAAAGAAACATAGTTTTAACCAAACAAAATACCACTTACAGCACCTTTAAGTCTGATTTATTAAACTGTTGTAGCATATACATTATAGCCAGGTGGTCAATATTTAGCCTGTAATTTACTATTGTCATAGTTTTTTTCTAGTTAGATACTGCCAGTTACACAGCAAAACCAGGAGTGTCCATTAAAATGGACCCTTTATTGGTCAATTTGCACTCGTTCAGAGTTAAATTAGCATCAGGATTTCATTGTGTACACGCCCATACTTAAGGCAGTCCAAAAGAGAATTTATATCATTATTCAAAACAGATGTAAATGAGAAAGGAGCGGTGTATTTTCTATCAAAAAGTTATTTTACTGCATTGTTTTGTAACACGTGTGTTTTCACGAGTCCCAGAAGCTATAACGTAGTCTGTTGCAAGATGTTTTCTCATGTAGCTCTTCTCTGTGTGTGTGATAATGTAGATACAATGCCTGACTTCAACAAAGATCATTTAAAAGACCTCTGTATGGTTTGTTTTTAGTAAAGAACTAACTTCCATGCTCTGTTGATGTCTTCAAGCATTATGATCTGGACTGATGATTCAATAGAGTACTGACGTCCTGACTTCACTCCCACTACCCCTGGGACACACAGTTCTTTTTTGTATTGTAAACCTCATAGACAAATCTTAGATTGAGTCATATAAGAACTGTGTTCCAAAAATAAACAAATCAGTCTGGTGATTTAGTCAGGTGTGTGACTCTGTGTCGTTTATGATATTGAGTTACGTTTGATCAGTGGTGGAAAAAGTACTCAATACTGCAATGTAGAGATACTCTGATATATTCTGAGTGAAAGTACAAAAGTATTGGTATCAAAATGTACTTAAAGTACCCAAAAATTTGAAAACTTGCGATGCGACGCATTGTGAGCTTGTAGATCTGCTATTTTCAAATGGCCAAAATGTATATAGGGCTGAAGTGGGTAATGTTTGTTCTGTAATAATGATAAAAATCTACAAGGTAACTATAGTAACTAAAGTTTTCAAATAATTGTAGTGGAGTAAAGGTACAATATTTTCCTCTGAGATGTAGTGAAGTAGAAGTAAAAGTACTGACATTTTTAAATTCCCCAGTAATATATTAAGTAGAGATTCCTCAAATGTGTACTTAAGTATAGAACTTAAGTAAATGTACTTTGTTACTTTCCACCATTGCGTTTGATAATGTTTGGAGAAAATGAGTACTTTTTGTCCGTCAGTTGATATCCATAATGAGTAAAATGTCCGGGGTGAATGTTGATCACCAAGGCTTCTCTTCTTACTAACGGTTAGATGAGAACATTTTCAACAATGTCTACAAGTGCTGTAGATGATGTAGTATTCTGTTATCATGATTCATAAACCAATGCTTATTCATTCACTCCAAATCATTTAGATGCTTTATTTGTGTCACTATGTGATGTGGGAGAAAGGCAGAGGTTCAGCAGACAACTCACCTACAGCTGACAAAGAAACAAGCATGAACTGTTTGAACTTCAGCCACGTCTAATATTATGGATTTTACTGCTAGATGTGTATATACACATCCTATAACATATCAATAAGTGTGTTTTCAATGCTATTATTACGACTTATATAGCCTTATTCACATTTAATAAGGTTAGTAAGCATATTGTAAGGACTTTACAAGTGCCTTATCAACTGTTAATAGAATATAATAATTGTTTACAAAAATCTCCATTTAAAAAAACGCCAATGTGGAGAAAAGCTGAGTCTTGTTTCCATTGTGGTTTACTTTGAGACACAGAACAACACACAACAAAATGGTAAATGTTAATTAATCCTTATTACAAGCGCGTTAATTGTTGATGGTATTATTATCAACATGTATCCATATTAATTTTGTTTGGAGCTGTATTTGTAAACACACTTGTCATGTATTAAATAACATGTATATATACAGTACAGTTATATGTTGAAACAGAGAAGAGTAGCACACACTCAATGTAACTCCATTTATATACTTTTATTGATCAACATGTTGACAAGTTGTCTTCATCAGGGTGTGTAGACTGCTGTACAAACACTGACAGTGGTTTTAATTAAGGTTTTCAACAATGGTCTTCATCAGGGTGTCTAGATAGACCCTCCCACCGAGTTGTTTGACTCGGTTCCACAGACAAATATTGTGAAAATAGCTGATCGTTGTGAGCATGTAAATCAGCTATCTTTTTTAGGTAATCGTCTCTTTTTGATGTCATTTTTGACAATTTGGCCAATGTTTAACAATTATTTTGTGCAGTAACGGTCAAAAGTAATTAGTGTGCAGATTCACTTACAGTTTACTGCATGTTGATTTGTTTACCCCCCCCCCCCCCACACACACACACACCCCCCACTCCAAATAATAACAATACAAAAAAACATTTGAGGATCCCCCTGGGGGTCCCGACCCACAGTTTGAGAACCATTGGTCTATCTGGGTGCGTCTCCACCAACTGAAGTGAGGAAAACGGCACAAAACATCATGCATGTGTGTGTGTGTGCCTGTACACCGCTTGACCTGGTGGTCCCAGCAGGTGGGCCGCAGGCCAAGCAGATCATGGTCCTCGTTGACACCACATTTAACCCTGTGTGTGCTGCTGACTTACTAATGACACACCTGCTACTGTGACTCTTGTCCCACATCAGCTCACATCACAGCTACACAGTTCTCACACTGATGTGTTGGACAGTTTTAGGTAATTATCTTACAGGATGTGTTGGAGCTGAGAACTGATAACTCCTTTCTGCATTCCTCTGTGAGTATGTTGTACTCCAACCTGAAACAAATGAATACAAGAGAATGGAGAATAGAAAAGGATTATTTGTATATTCATGAAGAAAGCAAAAACTAAACACACATTATTATAGTTATAACATATTAGAACTCAACATCACTATGAACTGATCTGACCACAGAGTCTACCAGGAGCGTAGTGTGTGTGTGTGTGTGTGTGTGTGTGTGTGTGTGTGTGTGTGTGTGTGTGTGTGTGTGTGTGTGTGTGTGTGTGTGTGTGTGTGTGTGTGTGTGTGTGTGTGTGTGTGTGTGTGTGTGTGTGTGTGTGTGTGTGTGTGTGTGCGTGCGTGCGTGCGTGCGTGCGTGCGTGCGTGCGTGCGTGCGTGCGTGCGTGCGTGCGTGCGTGCGTGCGTGTGAGACAGACAGACAGACAGACAGACAGACAGAGATGAACGAGAGGTGAACAACATGCAGAACAAAGGTACAGAGCATGATTTTAGCCTCTGTCAGGAGGGGGGCAACATTTTGTCATAGGGAGGGGTAAAATAGCTGATACATGCTCACAACGCCTCGCAAAGCGCCTCTTTCTTAGATAATATTTGACAATTTGGGGGGACCTCTGTGTTAAATTGGCAATTTCATTGGCTATGAAGTATACATGATTATAACATGCTTAAACATTCGACAATTAAGGTCTAATATTTCTACAATTGCTACAAAACCTGTATATCCAGTCATTTTTGGACATAAACAAGAAGTTGAAGGATAAAATCAAGTCTGATAATGATGTACCGTGCATGTTCACATCATGTATAGCCTACTTTACATTACTTAACAACATTTTTCAATTATTACATTTTTAACATTTTGGACAAAACAGCCAATTTTACACCAAGGTGCCCAGATGTCCCTATAGTGCCCACCTATCCTGTATTCTCTGTAAATAGCAGGTGGGCTCACAGATCAACAAATTGTCAAGAGACGACACTATTAATCTACTGTCACCAGTATGGCTAATATAGTGCAAATACATCATCCTATATCATGAACACGCACAGTAAAAAAGTAGGCTTCTTAAAGGGATAGTTCACCCCAAAAAATATGTTTTTTAATATCGATTAGTCAACCATGGACACTTGAATTCATGGATATTTTTAGTTTTTTGTCACATTCCTAAGCCAATAATTTGATGACCAGTGGACCGGTAGACAGCGGTTCCGGTAGGAGACACAAAGGAGACTCTTTGTGTCTCCTACCGGAACCGCTGCCGGTCATCAAATTATTGGCTTAGGAATCCGAGAAAAAAAAAAGATATCCATGAATTCAAGTCTCCATGAGGTGACTATAACTGCAAACTGAATGGAGATGAACACATGAAAATGTTAATCTGTCTTATTAACTGTCTTTGGTCACGTCCTTTTTTTTGTATAACACATTTAACCCATTAAGACCTGGGACGGATCTATGTCATTTTTAGATTTGAGCTAAAAAGCATTCTTTTACACTTAAACTATTTAAAAATAGCAGATCTACAAGCTCGTAGCGCGGCACCGGGTGCCGCGCTACGAGCTGGTAGATCTGCTATTTTTGAAAAATCAAGAAAATATGTGCAAATCTTTGATTATATTTTTAAAGCGAACATTTGTAACTCAAATCTTTGCTTCTGGGGGGTCCCTGGAACACAATATTTTGAGATGGGGGTCCGCGGCTAAATACATACACATTTTGGGGGTGCTTGACATGAAAAAGTTTGAAAACCACTGAAATTAACTTCATACAACATGCACACACAAACACATGCACGCGCGCACACACACCCACAGTGACACAAAACACAGGCACGCACATACATGCACACACACACACACACACACACACACACACACACACACACACACACACACACACACACACACACACACACACACACACACAGACACACACACACACACACACACAAGCTTTGTGAGATTGTAGATCTGCCATTTAAAAAAAATATATATATATTTGTATACATTCTGTGTGATGAGTACTTTCACTTTAAAGGGATAGTTCACCCCCAAAACCTTTTCTTCTATCGATTACACACCCCATGAAGCATTGAACTTTTTTTTTTTGTTGCATTCCTAAGCCAATAATTTGATGACCGGTGGAAAGATGCTAATGTTTCCAATAGGAGACTCAAAGTTGACACTTTGAGTCTCCCACCGGAGCCGCCGCCGATCATCAAATTATTGGCTTAGGAATGCAACAAAAACAAAAAAATCTCCATGAATTCAAGTCTACATGGAGTGCTGAGCGGGCCGACCCGTAACCCGCGGGTCAACCCACGGCGCGGGTGGGTTGAGTCAGGATTTTAGAGGAAATTATGCGGGCTGCGGGTGAGCGGGTCAGCTGCTCTCACAAGCAAAAAAATAATAATAATCACATGCTCTTGTTTTGTCTTTATTCCTAATAAGAATAAGAATAATAATAACAATAAAACAGTTTGAATACACTTATATATTATATTATTATTTTCTAAACTTCATGATTTAACAGAATAAAAAAAAAATCGCGGGTCGCGGGGCGGGATGAGCCATAGATTTATATATGGGTTCGCGGGGCGGGTTGAGGCGGGTTGGGTTCCGTGGCGGGGCGGGGCGGGTCATGAAAAAACCCGACCCACACATCATTACTACCTGGGGTGTGTAATCGATAGAAGAAAAAGTAATTGATAGAAAATAAGTCCTTTTTTGGGTAAACTATCCCTTTAAGTATTTCCACCATGGCATGCATGCACAGAAACACACACACACACACACACACACACACACACACACACACACACACACACACACACACACACACACACACACACACACACACACACACACACACACACACACACACACACACACACACACACACACTGACCACAGGCCTGGGAAAATAAGATGTTCTTCTTTTAACCACATTAACCCAGGAGTCCATATTTTGGTCACATGAAAATGCTCAATGGCCGCAGACCTCCATCTGAAAATATGTTGTGCCACGGACCCCCATACACGATTTATGTTGTTAAAGTTGCAACGTGTTGTGAGCTTGTAGATTTCAAATAGCCGATATAGAGTTAAAGTGGTTATATTTATTTAAATGGTATTATTATTACAATTTGCTGGGGACCCCCTAGAACCCCCTCAAAGACCCTTGGGGGCCCCCGGACCCCACTTTGAGAACCCTTTGCATTATATTATGTGTTATGGTGGTACTGTGGTGGTCAGGGAACAAGGATGGTGTCTTGTAGGAATTAAGGCCTTAAGGAATGAATGAATGAAACACAGACAGACAGACAGACAGACAGACAGACAGACAGACAGACAGACAGACAGACAGACAGACAGACAGACAGACAGACATGGGGTGACTATAATCAATAGCAAAAAAGTCATTTTGGGGGTGAACTATTCCTTTAAGCCAGAGAGAGAGAGAGAGAGAGAGAGAGAGCTCCAGCCATGGTGGTCACTTTATTAACGCCTTAATCCTAGACAGACAGACAGACAGACAGACAGACAGACAGACAGACAGAATGATAAATTGATACATTTAGTGGACAAACTACTACATTTTCTGTTTGGTAAACATAAAATAAATATAAATATGAAGTCAGAACAATTTGGAAGGTGAAAATGTATTTAGTTTAATTAGTTTGTGTATTTTTGGACTCATATCCATCACGTGATGTCAGTCAATTTGTCTGGACCAATCTGCTACATAAATGGTAAAATGGTAAATGGTGCATTTATATAGCGCTTCTATCCGAAGCGCTTTACATTGATTGTGCCATTAACCCATTCACAGACACATTCATACACCGATGGCGGGGGAAACCATGCAAGGCACCAACCTGCTCATCGGGAGCAATTAGGGGTTCAGTGTCTTGCTCAAGGACACTTCGACACTAACTCTAGGGG